>NC_135077.1:7067500-7097500 GCF_051107435.1 Chaetodon auriga | reverse complement strand
TTATCTGTTTAGACTACCTGCTGTGTATGTTGAGTGTCATCATGGAAGGCATTCCAAACCTTCATCAATGCTCTGTATGCTGTCCTCATGAATCAAAGGCCACTGCATCGAGGGCCAACCAGTACATGCCCCAGCCCTCCTCGCCCTCCTGACTCTCTTTCTCTCTCTTGCTCGCTCTCCATCCATTATGATTCATGTCTCATGAGTCTGTTAGTTACGGGACATGTATAGTTTTCATAGTGATTTATCAACATAGACCATCAAATGGCCATCTAATCACACTGGATACCTGAACTCTCTCTCTCTCTCTCTCTCTCTCTCACACACACACACACACACACGCACATGCGCACACACACATTTATGAACACACGTACAAACACACACAGATACACACATGTGATCATGCACACACCTGTTCATTCAGGTCAGGAGGGATACTGATGGGATGGTCATATTTCAACAGAACCTGAAGACTAATTAATTGTATGTGTACGTGTGTGTGTGAGAGAGAGAGAGAGAATAACACCGAGGGAAAGCACTCTTGATTAGGATTCAAAGGGTAACAGGTTCTCAATCAATATGCAATGGGACACTTAGCACGGCAGGAGCTGGAAGTGTGACATCAATTGCTGCTTAAATGTCAGGAAAAGCAGAATCAAACAATATAATTATTGGATGAGATAATGGCATTGTGGCGCTAATCGTAAGCTTATGGGCAGAACCAGCACTGGTGTGAATGTCCTGATGCAGAATGTGTTTAACCAGTCTTCTCTGCTTCCAGTTATTTGTGGCAATTGTTCCCATCCAGGTTACAAGAATTCTGTAGCCTGTAGCTCCTTCCTGTTACAACAGTTACTGGTTATTGGGTGGCCAGTGAGTTAACATACAGTTGAAATTACACAGATATTGGATTGGAAGTAGAATTCATTTGTATATTATCCTCAGTGTGATTTACAAAACATAATCAAATACCAGTTACTATTTATCCATCTAAACACATTTCCAATGGTCACACTGGGCATCAGTCAATACAACGTAGGCAGGAAGACAAGCAACAAGCTGAATCCCAACACCTCAAAGTAACAGAGTGTTGCTGGGATCAGTAATTGTAACATGATCAATTTCAAATTGGAGCCCTGAACACGATTCACTGCTAAAGTGAGTAATCACGTGACTGTAACATGTCATTGAGTGACATTTTATGATTATGACTGATTATGTTGTCTTAAAATGAAACTGGTCAGGTTGTATTTTGACGTGAAAAGTCTAATTCTCATTTCAGAGTCATGTTTAGGAATAAAACAGTTCTGCTTTCCTTCATTGAAAGGTCAGAGGTCAGAGTATTACTGAAGAGGACAATAGAAGGGTTGATGTCTTTGACTGGACCTCCTATCGTCTTGTAACAGGAATGGAAAATGAACATCAAATCTCATTAAACACTCTAATTTAATTCACCCAGATTTAATTAAATGTGCTTAAAATTATATTTTCCTCAATTTCAGCCTTATCCATCAACCCTTTGTGGATGCTGGTCGTCTTGGGTCATCCCATGGGGGTTTTTTTCTTCTCTTTTTTCTGACATTTCAGAGCTTGGCCTACCTCAGAATTTTACAACTTACCACATCATCACTGCAGTGGCCACATCAAAAAAGTTGAGTGCCGCTGTGAACAGTGTGAGTGTGAATAGTGAGGACTTTGAATGAAAAGTGTTAATACTAGTAATTTGGACTTGACTGAAGTGACTGAATATCATGAAAGATGAGGCCTTGGACTGACTCGTCACTGACTGGGAGTTAGAGGATGAAGTCATGAATGTATAGATCTGGAATTCTTAATCTGTGACAACACTGGAGAAAGGCTACACGTGATACAGTGTCCAGAACCAAATCAATAGACGACAGCTCAATGCTATCAGCCCAAGATGAGGGAGACATTAGGAGAGCCAGGAATAAAAAGGGACGAGTTGAAAATGAAATCAATGGTTAGATTTTTGGATGGGTGGCTGGACGATTGGGAGGATTCACAAGCTGAGAGACAAACTGACTGAAAGATTGAAAAGGACATTTCTGATGAAGGTAACATGAAAAGATTGAGCTATTGGACTAACACGACAACCCATGAAACAGGCTTTGTTCTGGTAACCCTTCAACTCGCTTTTACGGGAAACATTGAGTAGAGTAGAGCAAAGCGGTGATGATCATCGAGGAGTTGATAAAGTGAAATTGCAGATGGAGGTGGCTGAAAGGATGGAAATGGATCATATCACAGCCACGACCGGAAACTGTGCTCGAGGTCTACACAACTGAGGCTCTTTTCTATTGTTCTGACTGCTGTGAATTTCACCCCATATTGGTGAAACCAGTTGAACTCACTGGTCTAAGTATCAAACCTTTCCAAGTTCTCTTGCCAACTTTTTTAACTTTCTCAAAAAAGCTGAAACAAGATGATTGTGTAAAAAGCACAAGCTCAATCCTTCTTCTCCTTGTTTCTTTACCTGCTGTATTTCTTGGCATTCACTCCAAAGTGGTCAACTCTGAATGTGACATGGAACAGGTTATTTATAACATAGAGGGAGTAAGTCAACCAAACTTTTCTGGATGAATCCAGGAAAGATGACAAAGGCGAAAGGAATTCCAGAAATTGTGCTTATGTTAAAAACAAAACATAGTCCAGAACAACCCGCTCCACCATTATTCTTTGGTAAATGACTGCATACACGCACTGATCCAGAGTGTTTTAAACCCAATCACAGGATGACCTACCACGCTACGTGCAAGATACTGGCCTGACCATTGGGGGCAACTTGGGGCTCAGTGTCTTTTCCGAGGACATTTGAATGGAAGGAGCTGGGGACTGAACCACCAGCCCTGTGATCAGTGGTTGCCCCGCTCTACCTCCTGAGCCACAGCCAAGTCACGTATTTTCAAACTGAGAGGAACAAAAAAAAAGAATATTTCAAGTTCAGCAAAAGATCTTTAGTTGCCATCCAGCAGCAAGTACAGATGACTGAGCGGTTCAGTGCTGTCAGCACTAAGAAAGAGTCGAAAAAAGGATGGCCCGTATGGTCAGTTTCAGAAAGCACTGCTCAAAGCAAAATAAAATGGACTGTAATGTCACCTTCGAAAGTACTTCTAAAAGAAGTCAAGTGCATAATGTGAAAAGTACTGTGTGTGTGTGCGTCTTGACATCTCTTGCTGTGTTAGGGGCCTCTGCTCTGATCCCTCTCCACCTCCTTTGAGGGAGTGAGGGATGGATCACTCTCTCTTCAAAGTCTCTCTTTCATCTCTACCCCATCACACCATCCTCTGGGGGAGGGCGAGGGGGAGCGGCACAAGCAGACAGGACTGGCTTTTTATACATCCATCTCCTCCCTTGTTCCTCTCCTCCTTCTCATTCCCATTTCCTCTGCATGTTTCCGGGGCACAGTTAGCCCTCTTTGACCTGAAAACTTTAGTATTGTACTTCAATTCTCCGTGTTTTTCCCACACTTGATCCATTTACATTAACTTTGCTCTCCTCTCTCCTCTCTCCCCTTGCCCCAGTGCCTCCTTTAATTTCCCTCTCATTTCATCCAACAGTCTTGAAGAACAGAAGCAGCGCTTGAGGGAAGAAAGGTACAATGTCTTTACTCATGTGCTGTTTTCAACATGATTGGTTACCGTAATTACTTTTATCTTCAACAGCCATTTAGCATTCCTCCAAATATGCACATATTTTCATTACTTAGGGCTCCAACAGCATTTTTAGTGACAGCGTCTATGTCATTTGTCATTTTAAATCTAGAACCTGTCAAGTGTTGCGGGTATCTTGCTGATGAACCCAGACATATGCGTGTTTTCGTGAATTCCCAGACTGGATTAAATTACCCGGATGTTGCTCCACTTTAGTCTCAGGCCAAAAGAGATGTTCAAGGGACGCTGTTCTAAAATGGTACAGTGTGGACTACAAAGTGTGGGTGGCAGGCTATTTTCTAGTGTCTCCTCACTTCACAATTGAGCTGTATGCTTTCAGAGGCTCAGCAACCCCCCACCACATGCTCCTCCCTCCCTCACTTCCCTCCCTCACCATCCCTGGGGACAGACTAAATTTACTGCTTTTGGTTCCCAGGAGTTTGTGAAAATGCTGTTCCAACAGACTAACACAACCTCGGGGATGGTTAACACTCAACTCTGGGATTTACACTCTGCATGATCACTTTGCTGCTTTATCCCAAACACACACACGCACACGTGCACATACACATGGCCGTGTGATGGTGCCAGTCTCATTGCTTTCCAAAGGGATTTGACTGGGATTAGTGTGTAAAAGCCAGTATCCACTTGATAATGGTGTATGCTTGTTTATGGGACCAGTCTTCTTACAGTGTGTGTATGTCACAGAGTATGTGCATGAGCTTTTGTGTCCCTTTTTATATTGGCCCCTGGTCAAAGAGGGCACTTCATTATCTGCAAGCTGCCTTTCATCCCATAGAAATCTCATTTAAATCTCTCTTTGACTCTCTCTACTCTAAGAGGTGGATGTTGTTTTTTTCTTTCTTAGACTAAGTAACTGTCACATTTCTCTGGCTCTCACTCAACCCAATTCTGATTTCCTCTTTGTCTCTCTGCTCTAAACTGAACGCACAGCAGATTATTAGATTTCAAGGGTGATAAATGCAACAAGTTATTGCACTTTCTTTGATCTAATTAAGCAGGAAGTTATCATTCAGACGCTTTTTCCAAAAATTTCAGGTCAGTCAGAGTTGAGACAATTCACTTCTCGACATGCTGTTACATTACTTGGAGCACTTTTCTACAAATCATGTCTGTTCTTTATAGAGCTGGATCAAACTAAAGGTAGTAAAGGCTGAGCTACTGAGGGAACTTAATTTTAAGATTTTCAAGTCTTAATAGAAAATTCGCCCTGTTCTATTATCCTCTTGTGAACGTTATTCAGAAAGAACTATAAACCGTTAATGCACCATGAGCAGAGCTTTTGCTGCAAAATCATTTGTCAGAAGGTGAAATAATGTCAGTGGCTGAGCCTCAAATCTCAATGGGTGGAACCAAGGAAGACACGTTTATTTCTGCCTAACTTACTCACTTGCTTAATTGAAAAAGAAAAAAAAATGTGTAAAATAGATTTAGATATTTGAAATATTAGATACTTAGATTCTTGCTATGAACAGAAATAGAATCTGTGCTTTGGTCTTCCACCTTTTCTTGGTTGTCCAGTTAACTTGGTTGAACCTTCAGGAAAAAGAAAAAAAAAAAAAAAAAAAAAAAAAAAGTCCAAAACAGCAGTCCTACTTTGTTTGTTTTCATATTTATTGCAACCTGTGGAAGCTTCAGAGAGCAGTTTGACATTTTGGGAAATATGCTTATTCTTGCTGAGAGTTAGATTAGAAGATTGATAGCACTCATATCTGTATGCAATTTATAAAGCCTGAGTTATGAAATGGTGTCTAAGTCTTGCATAAAGACTGGAAAGAGGGGAAAGCAGTGAGCCAAGCTCTGTCCTAAGGTAAAGGAATTAGCAACATTTCAATATTGACCCATTACTAAAGAAAAACTACATTTGACCATTAATGCTTGCCTCCTAAATTTGCATTAGATCACTTAATTGAAGCTACTTGATTTGACTTAAGATTCATCCTATGCTCACCTACAAAGCTGGGATGAAAAGAGCAGGCTCATTGACTGATGTACTCTGATTGGCCAATGACTGACTGTCATTCATATGAATTTAATGAGCTTAAGAGAGCAGGTAGATGTGTGGTAGCCTCTCCATCCTGAGCACAGAGTGTTTGTGCTGGAGGTGGCTCAGGAGCTACTGAAGGCTCATCTCTCAGAACACCTGTGACTTGGAGGGTGCTACTTTTGAATCCCCGCACAAGCTATAGTGCAAAAAATCTAGAAAACAAGCAGACTTTTCACCCTCCCCGTCATGCATCATGTAGTCTTGTTGCAAGTATGTAAAGTAAATGAATGTGAAAATGCTATACCATGGCTACCACTATCTCCAGGCAACTGCATTTAATTTATCCCTCTACAGTAGCGGTGAAATTCAGTAAGCAAGCAGCACTAATGCTAACCCATTCACCAAATATACAGGCTTACCGAAAGCCATTTACCTAAGAGTCCATTGCCTAAAAAACTTGCCCTATATCAGGGGATTAGGTTCACTATTTCCTCAATGATTAGTTGGTTTAGATGCGATGAAGTGTTTAACAGACTTAATTACCTGCCATTTAGGTCCCAGTTGTTGGATAGAAGGAAAGCTGGGGGTTAGAATAGCCTCTTATTGTTAATACTGTATGCAAAGACACAGCTCTTGTTAATGATCATGTGTTCTCAGTTGACACACTTATCCTCTAAACCTAACACTACCAGGATAAACGGTAAGATGTGGTGTTTGTTTTTTTTAATGTGGCATGTTGTGTACTTGGTTTCAAACATTTACAAGCAGCCAAATAAGCATAAGCGCACAATGTTAACAGCCCCGCAAGTCGCTGAACTGGATAAAAGAGTCAATTCTCTCTCTGAAGCAAAGCGAAAAATAATTCTGCATGAGGGCAACACAAGCAATCCAAGAGATTTAAAAGCCTGCAACAAGCTATGATTGAAATTGTAGGTAAATGCTGTGCACAGTGTAACAAACCCTTTGCAGCCACAATAATCATGAGAGCACATTAGATGAGCTTTTCCTGTCAGTAACAGAAAGAGTTGGTGCCTGCGTGCACATGTTAAAAACTGGCCACTCGAATCTCGCCATACTCACATAGACACATTTCCATTCTCTAAAGTAGTACATTTGTGGAATTCATCCCCTCTTCACAGAGATATTGCCTTGTCAACATGCCTCGACATCAGTCAAATATAAAGAATTATCCTCTGTTGGCTTTTGTAGCATAATTGACAGCTGGTGTTGTCTCACGTATGAAGACAAATAATGGAATCTCATCGGAGAGTATCAAAACACACACATGGCGAATGGAAAATCGAGCAGATATTGTGTATTCTAACCGAGATGTCGTTTTAGAGATTCCAGGTTTCTGCAGGACAATGGTGAAAAGCGAACCTCATTCATTCCTTGGAGCATCTTGCAATGGAGAAAGGCTGCTTTTTATGAAACCAATTTACCCTCACACTACCACAAGTTATTTTCATTTCCGCTATGATGTCTTGCCAAGGCACATAGTGTCTGTCTGCCTCTTTCATCGTCTGGGATTGTGCTTTCCACAGGTATGCCAAAGCCAAGGGCCGTGCTTTAAATTCATTATCAGCTGTCTTAAAGATGAGAAGCCAATCTGTCTGAGAGGTGTCTGGAAGGCTCCGTAACGCCGTCATGACAGAATGAGCTGTAGTGAAATGCCAACACACTCCCTGGAGTCTGTGTTTGTGTGTGTGTGTGTGCCTGTTTGTGTTTGTGTTTGCGAGTATGAGATAGAGAAAGCAGTATGAATAAGGGGGCAAGTGATTATTGTGTGACAATGCATGTGTGTAAGATGGGTTTTTAATGCCTATGTTATGGCTTTAGCAATGCTGTGAAAAGCAATATTTTGGCTGCCAATAAACAATAAAATTGAATAAAATGAGGTAGCTAAGCACTAGATTACAGCAATTGTACTTCCTGCCATATACACACACTCATTACTATACAGGCTGGATATGAAAAGGCTCCCCTATTGTGCTTTTGGAAGCTGTTAACATTTAGAAAACAACGAAATCATGATTTGTGATCTATTAATATTCAAATGTAATTGAGTTAGCCTCTTACCTCTCATAGGATGCAGGTTCTTCTCTGACTACACACAGTTATTGTTTGTCACATCACAGAGTGCATGTAATGAGTATTTTTAATATCATCAATCACACGACTACTCATATATAAAAGGGTCACTCGTTTTCAGCCACAGCAGGAACCCGTTTTCCAGTGCAAAAGTCTGAAAACCCACTGCACACTACCTGTCCAGCCCCAAACAGACGGTGGCTGACCAGCAGACAGACGTGGTTAAAGACTAACTTGAGAACGTGGTGGAGCATGTGGCAGACAAACAGTTGTCCCAGGAGTTGGTGGAGACAAAATTAGAGCAATAAAAAAACATTCCTTGGGGGGTGATGATGTCACAATTTGTTATTGGATATACTGGATATTGGTCTAGCTTCTCTAATTCTAAAGCTTTGACTCATAATTTACTCATTCCTGCTTTCACTGTCGCTCAGTTTATCTTCAAATTCCCTCCTTCCATCCCCGATAACTGCTTTACTTCCGCTTACCCTCTTTCTCTCGGTTTAACCTTCCCTTCCTCTACATGCAGTCATTCATTAGTCTTTCTGTGGGGTAGCAAAAAGAGAAAGAGGGTGAGCGGGAAAGAGGCAGAAGACAAAATGACAACTGCCTGACAAAATGACATCCGCCGGAGACAAAGGGAGAGAGAGATAGAGGGGGATTGAGATGAGTGGAGAATGACAGGAGCGGTGTAATAAGAGACTGACAGGGTGCAGGGGGAGGAGAAGAATATTGGGTAAAACAGCAAAGGGTAGAGAGCAAGAAGGAGAGAGATAAAGACGCAGAGGAAGAGTCTTGTCACCTAAGTAGTGTTTTTATTTTGCTGTGTGTGCAGGGATACAACCAGCATTATGACACAGTAACAATGCCCTGACAACAGCCTCTCACAGCATGATAGCTGTGTGTCTGCTTCATACTGGGAGTGTGTGTGCTTCAGACTATATGTGTGTGCGTGTCTCCCTTCTCTCACCATGACTACTCACTGAATAGACAATTTTAGCATCATTATTGTAAGGTTCTTTGGAAGTTGCTAGCCTGCAGAGGTGCTTTTTTCATGTGTGTACACCACGGAGTGCCTCCATTTTCGACAGTATACAGTATTTTGAGGGAGAAGAAGAGACTATTGTTATTAGGAGGGATGAACAATGATGAAGTGCATTAGGATGATCACTAAAATGAGAAGTAGTAATCCATACTCTTACTTTAAAATGCCATCATGTGTATGGAATTTTTATTTAAGTGAGTGTACCTGGAATCAGAGGTGAGTACGCTAAAATTAGTTTAAACATTAAATATGATCCTTCGTGACTAGCAACACTGAGAAATGTCTTTATGAAAGTTAACAAGCTGCTGAACTCCACACAAGGTATTGCTCTGTAGGGGGATTGTGATTAAAAAAAAAAAAAAGAAAAAAGAAGAAAAAAGAACATTTTTTTTTTTAACTTTAACTTTGCAGTAAGTTGTAAAATAAACTGATAAAAATCATTAAAAAAAAACTCCAGAGATTCAGTGAGTGTTTTTTTTCTTCTCAGTTTCACCAATGAAATGAAATGTTTGCCATGCACAGTGCTTCATTAATTAGAAAAACAGAAATATTGGGACTTATCATCAGCAAATTATTCAACGCTCTCTGAGCACTACACATTTTAATGATCCTTTCTGCATGTCCACAACCTGCTGCTTTCAATATTATATCTTTTTATCAATTAATCAGTGAAGCTCACACTGAATGGAAACATGGAACCACCAGTCTCATGAAGGCCATCTTTTTATCTAGATTGAGCAATTTCTTAAACCTATTCCCGTCTCCTCCAGAATTATATTATGATACTTAATTGCCTTGTACTTAATTACTTTCATTCTCTGCCGTGTCGCATGGAGGTCAGTGTCAATACTACGACGGCATCAGTGTAGCTGGCAGCGATTCAGTGTCATGCTGTGTAAGGGCATTTAAGAAAGGTGAAGGTTGTTGACATGGGGGGAGCTACACTGAGAGAAAAGTCAGTGATGTTTATCTCATGGTTTCATATCAGGGACCTTTGATTTGTGAACATAAATCCTCCTCTGCCTCCGCTAATGAAGCACCACTGTGGCTGCACTTTCAGCTCTGCAGAACAATCCTCTGTTCTGCTGCATATGCTATCTT
Source organism: Chaetodon auriga (assembly GCF_051107435.1). Classification (NCBI taxonomy): domain Eukaryota; kingdom Metazoa; phylum Chordata; class Actinopteri; order Chaetodontiformes; family Chaetodontidae; genus Chaetodon; species Chaetodon auriga. The sequence continues at coordinate 7,087,581 of NC_135077.1, read as the reverse complement.
GTATTTATCTTGTCCAACTGATATAAAAGCCCCAGTGCACTGAGCAATTACTCGAGTAATGAGGAACTGTTTACAAATGTCTGTTTCACTCTATTGTTAAGGAATTTCAAGGTTACAGTTTTATAATGTAGCCATCCTTTCAAGGTTAGGAGACGGTTTTCTGGTGAGACACCTGAATTTTGTTGAATTTCAATGAGCCGCCATAGTCATGAGGTTAGACAATCAGAGATCGAATCTGATGGAATAATAAAGCTTCTAATAACACATATTCAAACTCGCACAAATTCGTAAAGTGGCTCCACTACCTGGAGAGAACACACACACACACACACACACACACACACACACACACACACACACACACACACTACACACTACCATATCCCTCACCTTTACTAATGCAGAGTGTGTGAGGAAGGAGGGAATGTACACTTTACTCTCTTTCACCCTAAGGTGGAGAGGACACACTTATTTATCCCTCCGCTTAGCTTCCTCGTACACACAAACACACGCACGGGCGGCCACACTTAAGACTCAAAATGGAGCGAGGGGAGAGTAGAGAGACCCTGTAATGTCAGGTTTCTTTGCTGAGAAGATGAAAGAGGGAAGATCAAACAAGCGGTGGTACGTGATACAGGAAATGTCACCCCTCCCCAGACACAGAGAGAGAGAGAGAGAGAGAGAGAGAGAGAGAGAGTGAAGGAATAGAAATGAAACATGTGTGGATCCACTTGAGAGCAAATATGTGCAAGTGCCAGCCTGTTTGTATGTATGCACATGTTTTAGCTTCTGTAGTTTACACAGAGTATAATGCCACCCATGTTGTCCTTGGAGTCATTAATCACCAGCAGCTTGGAGCAGACAAACAGCAACGCATTAGCAGTCACACTGTATATCTATATCCAGTCTGCACTGGGACCTAAAACAAGGTCACAACAATATTAAAATTACTTCCTTAATTATAATGAACATCTATAATGAACATGAACTCCTGCAACCCCACTTTAAAGCAAACTATAAATACAAACCACTATATCACATCTTTTTAGAATGAAGCAGCACCATCTGATTGCACTCACTCACTCTGCTTTTCAAATCATGTATCAAAACCAAAAAAAGTGGAATCCAGTAAAGACTACTTTTGATGTCATGCAGCTTGTGTCACGGCGCTGGTGGTGTAAAGACTGTTACACGTGGCGAAACGAACACTCAGCCTGCCAGCTACGCTTACCAGCCACTGACAGGCTGAAGCAAGTGTCCGCCGTTTCAAACGGATGTTGAACAGTTGTAAATGCAACTGTCTCAGCACACAAATGTAATCTTTACTCATCCCAAGTGTAATTATGCCAGTATGTGATCTGTGCAAGTAGCCACTAACAAGGCGTGTCCCTTGCGATAACGGCATCTTATATGACACTGAAATTAGCCCTCAGACGTTACCTTTTAGTCTGGAGTGCAGTTTACTCTGATGAGCACCTAGCTCAAGAAAAAAAAGGGGGGGGGGGGGGCAGATTTCAACCAGACTTATGTGGAGGCACATATATGTGGCTCAGTATATATATAAAAAAAAAAGTGCATTGAAGCAAATCTGCATTTCATGTGGGCATCGGACAAGACGTGTCAACAGCGCCAAAGACAATTCCTGGTGTCTGTTGTCTATTCTCTGTTTTTCATGACCACCTCATGAACCTCTCGCCACTGTGTTGTTTGTTAAATACAATACAACCGCCTTCTTTATTAAATGTAGCACACCTGTCTCATTTAGTGAATTTAACCCAACCGTGCTGTTGCTGGATCTTACCCAAAGGCTTTGTTAAGTGAATGTCACCCGCCTACTTTATTTGATGAGTGAATCACATCTGCTTTGTTTCTTGAATGTTAACCGTCTGCTTTGTTTGGCGAACGTCTGGAATCCAGACATGCCCGTCACCATGCAACGGCCACTGGGCAATCACAAGATCACACACAGGAATCTGTGATGAATGGCCTGTGTTGAGAGTGGAGGGGGAAGGGTGTTGAGGTGTTACATTTGAGCCCCCATAATCCTCTTTAATTTGACTGTGCACATTAACATACGGTGAGGTTAACTGCTGTGGTAAGACACACGCACATCTCTCAACAGAATCCAGGCACTCTCTCACAGTCAGGTGCCCTCACAGCCCCACACAGACGCTCGCCGCTCGCTACTACTACGTCTTCTATTTGGTGTGTGTACGCTTGTGTGTGTGTCCATATGGGTCGGTGTGTGTGTACAAATTGGATTGGCCTGACAGGACGACAGGACTCCATTTACAGGGTCAAGCAAACCCATTCAGCATATTCAATTTGTTTTCCCTGCTGACAGAGAGAGAGAGAGAGAGAGAGAGAGAGAGAGAGAGAGAGAGAGAGAGAGAGAGAGAGAGAGATGGCAGGCAAGAGGTCAAGTGTCTAGACTTCATCTTTCCTCTGGAATGTGTGTGGATGTGGCTAAGAACAATCAAGGATCATTTCACCAGAGATATTTTCCCACTTTGCCCTGTGCAGTTTTCATTGGAACCACGTTCTACTGAAGAAATAGACCGTACAGAAACAGTGCAGATTATCCAGAGTTATGGGGACACGTAAAAGAAATGTGTGTTCTTGTAAAAATTGCATTTTTCAATCCTGTGACACAAATGAAGTCATTCACCTCCTTTGTATTGGGTTGAAGGCAGAAATCTTTGAGACAGAAATAACCCAAACTATGATTACATGCCATAGACGTGCAGTATGTGCTCTGTATGTTTTCTTAGTGCCTTGGCTATAGGACGATAACACCATCTGCGTTTGGATTGGTTCCCTTTGAGCCTGGCTCTCACTATAAAGTTCTGTCTGCCGCCGGGTACGATTTCCCAGGAAAATGAAGGCTGACTGGCGGTCCAGTCCACTGGCATCATGTCTGTCTTCTTCCATGTCTCCATTATAGACTAGATGAATGTTTCTTCTACCCCCCCCCCCCCCCCCACGCAGATGCAAACCCCTGCTGTAGCGACTTGTTTTGTGTGATGCAAACTATGTTATTACTCCATATAGAATTATGACAATTTCACTTTGCCTCTACTGTGAAGATGCTTCTCTCCTCTCTCTTATTTCCAAAGTCGTGTTGATCATTTCCTCATGGAAATTTGTTACACATGTTCTGTGTTGCTGGTAGCTGCTGGGCTCTAAGGTAAACAAACAGCGATCTGCTTTTTGTCACAGTCCAGCATAGCACTTACCTGTGCTGCAGCTCTTCAGCCACGCCCCATACCTGCCCATCTGCATACCAAGCCTATTAGGCTCATCAGAAGGGGTATTTAAGCCACGCTGTTATTCTTCCCAGTTGCCAGATTGTCTTTGCATCATGCCAGACTCTCCAGCGTTCTTTACTAGACTGATCTCTGGTGTCCGACCTCGCCTGCTCTGACTACTCCTTCCGTCCAAGCCCTGTGTCTGCGGGTGTGCAGACCTTAGCGCCTCGGTGGTTTAAAAGAGCATATTCCTCTTCCGAGAGTGGTTTCGACCACGCCGAAATCTGTCAGTGATTTCCGCATTCAATCTGCTCTCCTTACACTAACTCCATCTGAGCCGGCTCTCTGCCCAGTACGGCACAGTGTTGCCCCAGTTGTCCGTTTCCCCATATTCCCCGTAAATCGGTCGGCACTGCAATTCGGTCCTCCACTAGCTCGTCACAGCTCATCTTTGTGACAGAAAAGTTGTCTGTTTCCACTTTAAGATGCCAAATGGTGGTCGGATCTCAAGTTCCCTTAATTGACTGACTTAAAATCCAAATTGTCATGCTGCCCACCATGCACACACAATGTAAAATAATTAATAATATGGGATCTTACATATTTAAAGAACATTTTTACCTCACAAAAAACAGAAACGATATAGAACAAATATTCGGTTTTTTATATGATTATCATTATCATTCTTATTATCATTATGCTAGAAATATCTGATGGGCCAAGCCTCATGGTGGGCCAACTTTGGGTTGCAGGTCATAGTTTGGGCAGCCATGCATTTAAGTATATTAATAAGCTAAAAAGAACTGAGTTAAGACAGGAAGGGGAGGGGGGAAGTCCTGCAGATGCAAAGTGAAAGCAGAAGAGTAAGACATTACAAATGTGAAACTCAGCGGTACCCTTTCCCAGGCTGATGCTGATCCGTGTCATTTGAAAGTAGAGTCAGCAAAGTATGACAAATGAGCATTCAATGGCAGCGGAGTCACAGCGGTTTGAAAAGGTCGCCCCGTCTCTTCTACCTCAAGTACAGGGCTCTGCTCCGCTCGTCTCCTGCTTGTGAATTCTTTATCATCTGTCATTTGAATACCAAAGCCCCCTAATGCCTGCCCCAGACGTACAGACTTACCGCATCGTTCACTCTGAATTAACAAGGCCAGCTCGTTGTGTAACCATGGAACGCGTTAGATGGAAGCTGTTGGCTCATTTGTTCAAATCATCATCGTCAGGTTGCATTGACCTTTGATTCTGGATCTGAGCTGAGCGTATGTTACACTTTGCACATGTATGTTTGAGAGATATGTTTCTTACATCGAACTGATGTAGCTCCTTAAAGGAAGCGTAACTCCAACCCTAATCCTGACCATGAGCTAAACCTAAGGCTATCCTTGCAAATCTGAATCCTCAAACAGCCCTTTGAAGGTCTGTCTGACAGTCAGGACCGACCAAAATGTCCTCACTTTCCACACACAGTCCCATTCCTTTATTATGTGTGTGTGTGATATTCTACTGTGTGCTCATGTGTTTTATTGTTGCTGTACAGAAAGTTTTCAAACACAAGAAACCACACATTCACCTTAGCATTTCCAAACTTCTGTTTAGTCTCACAGTAGCCCCAAATGCTAACTGCAGAACTGCAAAGGTATGGTGACGTTAAGGCAGCTCAAACATTTGGAAAAGGTTAGGGGAAGATCTCCATCATGATAACTATTATAAAAAGGCAGTGTTGCCAGGCCTTTGTCATGGCAGACATCGTAGCTTGTCATAGCAGGAAAGGCACAGGTGTCATTGTTAACATTAAACTGACTGTATTCTACTTAGGTGAGCGTCAGGGTCTTGGTGTTGTGCATGCTGGCTGGCTGTCACGGCTTACTGGGACATTTAATGGAACATAGCCATTGCTAACATTTGCTTCACCTGCTTCCTGCTATGACAGGTCAAAATGTCTATTGCCTGCAGACACAAACCCTGACTGATTTGTCCAAAGCTTCATCTGTCGAAACTGAAATTGGTCGATGTTTCATTTGTTCCTGAGATGACTGAACCTTCCATGTGAATACTTAATAGATCTGTTTTCACTTTAACATTAGAGGCTCGTTTTCCCATTGATCAGTGCCTAAAAAAACACATAGAATCCCATTTGATTCTGAAACTCTGCGGTGAAGCCAGTGCTCATCGAAACCTTTTCGGGAGGCAAGAATATAAGTAGCATGAGGTATAAATTCATATAGTCTTTACAGCCTGTAAGACACCCCTTCCTGTTTACATTACTACATTTCTTTTTCATTATGGCCCCCCTTTATTAGCTTTCATTTGTATTTATGTCTCTGAAGGAGCCCCATGTTGACAAATACTCTGATGGAGGGCTGAGTTAAAATAAGGACATAGCTGTAGTGTCATTACATCACAGCTGGCACCCACTCCTACCAACCATCCATCACTTGACATTGAGAGAGAGGGGTGGGGGTGGGGGGGTGGAAGAAAGACAGGATGGAGAAAGGAGGGAGGGAGAGTTTATTGCTGTGTTTTATTAATTCTTGGGGCTGGTGGCTAAAAGGATTGCAGTGGTTGAAAAAAAAAAAAAAAAAAGAAAAGAAACAACTGAGAAGTGGCTGTGTGATGAGGTAGATTTATTCCAATGTAAATAGGCAGACTTGGCCCAGTGGCAAGGACTTCTGGTAAAGAGGGAAGGAGGGAGGGAGAGAAAGGAGAAAGAGAATGGATGATGAGGAAAAGGAAGGAGGGGATAAATGAAGGGAAGATGTAGGAGAAGAAGACAAGACGGTATAGAGAGATGTGGGGGTGACAAGGGGAGAGGGAGACAGAACGGCTGACATTGAGAGAATGGAGAAATCGATGAAGGGAAGAAGGGATGGAGACGGTGTGAGCAAAAGGGAGAGAGGATGAGTGAGGGCATATGTAGGGGGAAGGGAAGGAAGGAGAAAAGGAGAGAGACTGACATTGTGAAACAAGTAGATGGCGCACTGGCGAGGAGAGGAATTGGAGAAAAGAGACAGCAAGAGGCACAAAGATTCTGACTATTCTGTATCTATAAGTTAGACAAAACAGGGCTGGAGAGAACGATAAAGCAAGCCTGCACGGAGTGAAAGAAGGAAACAATGAAGGAAGGAGCGAAGGAATAAGCTGTGAAGCTTCACCTGTCAAACATAATGAGGAGAAAGAGGGCTGCAGCAAGGAGGGAAGGAGGGGAAACAAGGAAGGAGTGCTGGAAGGATGTAAAATCCAAAGCCTCAGCCGAAACCTGAAAGATGCAGAGGTAGAGAAAATAAGCAAATCGGGAGGTAAAGGACACAATGCAAAGACACAGGAAATGATGGAAGAAGAAGGGGCGGCAGGAAGGAAAGACCAAGGAAGGCTGCGGCCAGGGAGGAGTCAACAGCGTCTAAACTAAGAACTGAAACAAAGGAGGGGAAGAAAGACAGAAGCAAACACAGAGAAAACACTGGGACTGACATACAGACATCAGTGTAGCTCTTACAGAGTGAAAACAGGCCTCATGTCCTCAGACTCTAAATCCCAGTCTAGTAGAAAAGGGGATTATCATGATCATCGTTAATAAGCAAAATGCCAGGAACCCTAAGCCTTCCTCTATCTAATAAATCCTCCCTGATCCACACAGGAGCATAATTAATACAGACGGCAGGGGGTAGGAGGTTAGCGTCGACCGAGCATGAGTTAATAAGGAGGGAGTGAAGGAGGTGTGAAAACCTCCTAACTCCGTATTGTCTCTTTTCCATTTTGGGAAATTGAAAGTTTACAAGGCATTGAGTGAATTCATTAACTGATCGTGCTGCTGTTAAAATAAATAAATAAATATATGTAGGTGAATTGGAAAATGAAACTTTCTGGATTTTTTTTTTTCTCGGCTTTGTGTTCGGTGACAGGAGAATTATCTCCAACATGAGGTCCGGCAGCCGACTGGGATGAACCAGAGCGTGGAACGCGGCCATCTCAAAATGTTAATTGCACAAAACCAAAGTGGTGGGAAAAAAATGGCCCAGCTTGCAAATTATTCCTCTTGGCGACGTCAATGGAAAAATAATTGTATTTTGAGTATGTGTGTGCATATGTTTGGAGGGTTCTACTTGTCTATGCCCAAGTGTGTGGGAATTAAAAAAAGTAATTTGTTGTTAACTGGAATTTGACACCATTTGAGGGACCCTGCTGTTGGTTTTTTTTTTTGCATTTATAGCCTTTTGATTACAGATGGGATGTTCTGTACTTAAACTGTTGCCAACCATTTTTTGGAGCATATAGGTTTTCTAATTGATTTCTAACTTTCAGAAACCGTTTTGTTGAAGTGTTTCGTAATAATTCAGTTGTTTGGAGAGGTTAATTAATATTTTGGCCCATTATACATTGTCATTTGTCAAAGCCTTATTGCTGCTTTGGAGGAAAGCATTTGTAGGCAGGGACCTTCAAGGACTCTCCGGCATCCGCAGTTTGAAAGATTACTGTTGAATCTGTGAATTGATGAACTATATTGATGGATAACTTTCTTTGGACACACTGGTGTAGTGTTGACTTTAAGACTCTGGAGATGGTGAAATATGTCTTTAGCACTGCATAAACCCCTTTTGAGTAAAAGAAAAAAAAACAAACAAACTCCACACAGAGAGGTTTTAAAAGGACTCAAATAAATCTGACAAATCTTCCCACCCGCTGCTGACCTTGACACATTCTTTAATGACAACGGCTAGTCTCTTTGGCTGAGAGTTGTAAGCCAACATCAGTTGAGAGTTAGATAAAAGATGCAACTGAGCACAAAGGTCACGGTGAGCATTATATTGGAGCAAGATACAGGATGGGGCCTCTGTCGTTATTGTTTATCTTCACGTAAGTTTTCTATAGTGCTGCAGAGGTTAGTGCAGCAACCAGAAACCAAAGGCCTGCTTCTCCATTTGCCTCCTCAAGTAACTACCTTACTGACAAGTAACCTTGCAAGTCAATTATGTAAGAGTCAGAGTCAGTGTGCCCTGACGATATTCCTGTTGAACTGAGAGCTTTTTGAGAAGGAGAATTAAAAGCACGCTGGGAGCTTTAAAGAGGGTTTCTTTCACTTAACCGTAAGAGGATTTTATCTCAGGGAAAGAATGAAGGTTAGGGAGAGCTTGTAAAACTAAAATTTGGTTATGATCTACTGAGGTGGTCATGGCAGAAGTCCCCAAACATGCATATATCTTGTAGCTATTAGCACTGAACCAGCCAGCCACTGGAGTCTATTCTTTATTCTAACAAGAAGTCACTGTGGGGTCACACAAGACTATTTGCTTCTTTATCACTGGTGGGAGTAGTCTTAATGTTTCATCACAATACCCATGACACAATTCCTAATATACCTGCGCCCACCTGCATGCACACACACACACACACACTCATATGCACACACTCACCTCCACCAGCCCACCAAGCTCACCGAGAGCCTTGATTAAAATTTCCTCCATGTTCTGCTTCAGCTGGTGGCATGGGGAGTGATGTGTGTCCACACGCAGATGGAGCTCTCGCATAGACAGTCAGACAGACAGACAGACACACACACACACACACACACACACACACACACACACACCTGCCAGAAATCTTCAGGTGTGTCAAATTCCTCATCTGCATGGGAAAATGGGAAAACACCCCCAATAAAAATGCCTTCCCTCGTGTCCACTGAACTGTAAAGAGACTATGGGAATCAGCATTTCTCTTCGCAGACCAGGTGAACGGATAGGTGACTTTTGTCTTCTGCATGTATGGATGAGGTCAGGAGGGCATTACGGTAGAGTAGGAAGCACAGCCATGAAAAATATTTTCACATGCCTGCTGGAATAAAGCATCACCAAACAGCATTTGCATTACATGGACTCAGTATAAGAATATATGACATTGATTAAACGAGGCATTTTGTTGTTGCTGTGCAGTCAAACCTCAGCATGTCACTGATAAAAATTATCCTCCTACAGTAAACATTACTTGGTGAATATCATTACTCAATGCTCCAGACACCTCCCCCAGGGGCTTTCTATACTATACACTGTATACGATGCAGCAGGTTCTGGGTTTTTCAGATCCTTTAACAGATTTAACTCAACAAGAATTCCCTGGAAAACCAAATAAAATGCCCCAAAATGGTCATACAAGAGGGGCTGTGCTGATGGACTGCGACAATTACATTGGCAGGGAGGGGAAACTGCTGATTATGAGCTCATTAAATGAAAATTTAAGTAGTCAAATGAAATAACTATTTCAGAGTCACAATCTCCCTTACACAATTAATTATCAGTGCCCTTCACTTGAGCCTTTGGTGGGAAAACAAGAAAAGGCTCTATAGAAGTGGAATCAGCAGATCAGACACCCTGAGCTGGATTTTAATAGAATTTATTGACAATGAAAAAGAAAAAAAAATGATTGGCTGAAAGGGAGGAGTGTGAGGTTACTGATGAGTTTCTCTTCTTCTCTTTCTGCATGTGTACATCTCTGTCTCTCTATCTGTCTCTGTCTGCCTCCCTCTAGGGAATGTTATATTTGGAAATAATGTCAGCTGCTTCGCTGCCCATGCTGCATTTGTGTCGTATTACGTTAGGTGGGATTCATTCATTTTCTCAACGTGCACAGTCTCGGCTCGCCTCAGCCGGGAGAGCACTACGTTTAGAGCCTGTCCTCACCAGAAAAATAGCCATATAGGTCGACAAGTAGGTTCTTACGACTCATATTCACATTTATTCTTAGGCGGCGACCTCTAGTGGGTGTAGTAATTATGACGGGAGCAAAGTAGGAAGTCAGGTGAGGTAGTATAAAGAGCAAGAAAGGTGTGGTGGATGGATGGGTCAAGCACATGACTTTTATTTTAAGTCACATAACGTTCTTATTTTACATCATGTTTGAAACAGTGACATGTTGTGATCATACCATGATCACTTCCCAAACCTATCCAAATAGTATTGGTGCCTAACTGACAATTTGACAATAATTAACCACGTGTTAGAAAGCCTTTCTGAGAGGAAGGCTGTGTGTGCTGCTGGGAGGAGCAGCTGCTCTAGGCTTCTAATATCGCAGCGGATGGGTTTACATCGGAGTTATTTGAAAGCCTGGCGCGTCTTATACAGACGCTCAAGGGTACCTTGTGCTTCTGTGTGAGACACTGACGGGCAAAGTGGTATTTGATGCTCTGGGAATGAGAACAGGTTGGAAATGACACTAATATTCTCAACAGCTGGAAGATAAGTCAGACAATATTCACTGCAATAGATTTAATACCTCATCATAAGACAGTACGACTCATAACATGCCGGAAGAGAGGCCACCGTCATTATTTAGCATTTCTATTAATGGATTTCCTGTACTATGCCTTCTCCGTCTTCTGTCTCTGTCTTCTGTCTGTTGTAACTAAGGGCCACAGTCAAAGTACCCTCATCCCTCTGTGCCTTCACTCTGCTTTTTGTCTGTAGGATTATTACTATTCAGGGCACACTCAGTAGCTTCTGCATGCCTCTGATCTTTTTGCAGCCATTCCTCTTTACTTAATATTTTTATTCTGTATGACTTGTTCCTCCAAGTCATAGCTTTAACACTATCGCCCGCCCTTCATCGGTGTTTGACCTTTATAGTCTTGATACAGTCACTTCTGTTCTTCACCAAGCAGGTGGAGCAATCCGGTTTTTTAAAGCTCACATTTTAAATGAAGTGATTTTTTCCAGCAAGCAAAAAAAAAAAAAAAAAATATTTAGAAAACATTTGTTCAGTCATCACATATTTAATGTTCTGTTAGCTCACAAAATAACATCCAGAGAGGGCAAATAAATCTGTGCACAATAAATAATGAAACATAACAATAAACTGAATCGCTGGTATAATACGAATGTTTTAACCCTTTAACTGTTGGATTAAGCAATGCTTTATGTCCATTTGTTGCCATTAATCCCAAAATTTTACTGTTCATTTCCCATCCTGCCTTTTCCATTCATCCCTTTACCCGCCTCAATCCTTCCTCTTTCCAGTCGTTATAATATGAGAAATATTTCTGGGGTCAGACATCATGGCGCTTTCTGAATTTCATGCATTTCACCCCATCACATCCCCCTTCCATTTCCTTCATTCTGTCATTCTCATTTGTCACCCATCTTGTTTCTCTCTATCTTTCCATATTTTGTCCTCGGATTTTACAGAGGAAAGATGTGAACTAATAACATATTGCTGCAGTAAGCCGTTATCTTTCCTTTCCTCATTCCACCCATTGCAACTTATTCTCTTCCTTCGTCATCTTTTTGTCTCCTCGTCTCCTCTTTTGTCTGTTTATGTGGAGGAGGAGGTCAAGACTCTTTGTTCACAAGGTTTATTTTTTGCTGGCGAGATAAAACCACAGTTTATTTCTGACCCCTCGACTATGTGTGATAATAACGTTCAACAGCCCACATATTGTACTGAACTTAATGCACACAACTGTGCTTGAATTCCCTTCATTAATGTGCAAGTAAGACAAAGCACATAAATACAAAAAAATCCTCATTAATGTTGATGAAGATGAATAGTTGACACTGGAAGATGAGCAAGCTGATTGGAAAATATCCAGCTCATATTCTCAATAGAGAAATAAGTGGAGCTTGCTCCTCCCTTCTCAGCAACGGTGTGGGTGCCCTTGAGCAAGACACTTAACTCCCCCCCAGCTGTTTAGGGGCCAAAAGTAGAGTACTGCAGTTGTGTTGGGCTGCTTCAAGGTGAGTGGGTGTTTGGCTGTATGAATTTGAAGCAGTGCTGCTCAAAAAAATGCTGGCATACTAACAGCTCCCTGCCTCTCCCTTGATAATAAAGTTTCGAAACAAAAGCATCCACAGTATAAAAAGAATGTATTTTCATATTTGTCTCTCTTGTGTTTCAATAACACAGAGCCAACACATGTTGAGCTATTTGGTCTGAAAGACTCACAGTGGTTAGTGCTGCCAGTCTGTAAGGAGCATGTGCTAATGATAGATCCACGGAGCAAAATATAACAGGCTCCTGCCAGATGACATGTGACTTTAATGAAGATGGAAGTTGAGTCTTTAAAAAATGACTATTTCATTACTGCTGTCATTGCGCCGCACTTTGTTACCCTCCAGTGAGCATTTAGGCACACACACACACCCCCAGGTTTGAGTTAAGTTTACCTTAACACAAGCTGCCACTTATTGTTTATCACATGGAACACGCACGAGAACACACACACACACACAGTCAGTCTGAGTCATGGATTACAGTCTTACTGAGGCGTATAAAAACACATCTCTATCCTCCCACCCAGCTAGCTGACATACTGTTACACATCACAAGAGCCCATGTCAAAACCACGAAAAGGCCTCGAGCTGCCTCACAGCGCGTAAATGTGTGTGTGTGTTTCCTGCTTGGTGATGCTTTTCACAGCTAGCACAAGAACTAGCCGTGCTAATCTGCGTATGCAACCTGTGCTCCCTGTGTCTAAATCAGTAATAGCACTTCAGCTGATGGCTACGGTTACACCCTGTCAGGGGCTCCAGCCACTAAAACTAAATAAAAATTCATCTGGATTTCTGGATTGCTTCTTCTTTTTTTTTGCATGATGTGGTTCGAATTGTATTTTTGCATCACTGAGGAGGACTGACACGATAGCTGTGATTGTGTGTGTGTGCATCATGCAGGTTCAAGGGAGATCCAGATTTAAGCTCATGTTTTGGCAAGAATCCACCCAGATAAACTACCCTGGAGCAAAACACAGAGACGATTCAAGCCAATTCCTGGGTGCTGCTTTGTAGTTGGTCTTGACCTTTGACCTGTTTGCAGAGGAGCGCAGGAGAAAACAGAATGTGCTTGATAAATTACCTGTGGGGTATAAGAATCACATTCATTACGCAAAATAGACCCTCAACAAACCATGAAAACCTTCATTGACCCCATCAGCAAATCATGTCAGTATAGCACGTTATCTTATCTGTGCACAGGTGTTGCTGTTTTACAGGTGAAACTTTTTACTGCACCCAGTGCACAGAGCAGTAAATTTGAGCAGCATCTGAGGGGTTTTATTTCATTTTTAATGGCCTCTTTTTAAACTTTTCAAGGGTACCTGTGAAACGGTTTAACAGTCAGAGGGTTGGAACACATGACATATAATTTTCAAAAGGACATGACTCAGTTGGCCATGAAGTGAATGGCTACAAAATGGTCCAGGATAATTTGACAACAACAACGCATGCCCCCTCCTGTTCCATTTTCCGGCTGCATTTGAGGTGATGACAAGCAGTATTTATGAATCTGAGCAGAGAATTGAGAATTTTGGAGCCATGAACAGTTGCAGCTAAGATTTCCCTAAAAGCTGTTTATCCATTAAAAAAGAAAAAAAAAAAAAAAAAAAAAAAGCTAAAACATATGCATACATACAGAAATGACTGTTTGAAATGAATCAGGTGCAAAGTTTCTTACCATTCCTGCAAAATGAGCCTAAAACGTCTATCCAAGGTATTTCCAAAGTATACTGAAAGCTGTTCTTAAACCATTTGGAGTACATGCATGTTTCTGCTCTCTTTAGAAAGGTAACACTTTCTGATATTGTATCCCCAGTCGTGAGAATCATTCTAAGTGCTACTGGCATTGATTAATGGAAGTCTGAACACTCTGAAGCAGAAGGTTTTTATTTCCGCATGTATATTTTTTTTAGCAAAGAGATGCCTGCGGATGTCACTATGTCTGGGGCATATTTGCTGGAAAACATAATGGGACCACAGCATGAGGCCTTATCCTAGTCCAAGTTCTGTCACATCCATCGACTCCTTACCTGCTGCCATTCTCATCTGCACACCTGCTCAGCCTGCACTCTTCACCTCCCGGCCACACCCACCAGTCCAATCACCGGAGCACACACCTGGGACTCATTGTCAATTAGTCCTGCACTTAAGTCACTCTCCTACAACCACGCATGTTGCCAGATGGTTCCTCACAGCCTTCAAAACTCTCCAGCATTATTCTTCAGATTGTTTTGCCAGTGCTGACCTTGCCTGTCTCTGACCTCGTTTATTCTCCGCATCCCTGGCAAATACCTCAGTCTTGTGTCTTTGATAATGTCTCTTGCTTTCCCCCTTTTTGACTCTGGACTCAGTGAGACTGTTTGCTGTTTGGCTTGCCAAAGAATTACTGGAACTGCTGTTTGCTCTGGACCGAGTATCAAGCCAGCCTCAGCTAGCACCCCTAGAGACTCCCAGGTTCAGGAAGCACAGCTTTTGGGTCCTAAACCAGTACGCTACAAGTCCAATAAAAACTGATAACAATACCACAGATAATGTATATTTAACATGTCAAATGGTATCCCGAGGCATTCTACGAAAACAGGCTGTTTATTTTAATTATCTAAATAAATATCTTTGTTTACATTCGGACAGTCTATGCTATGCCCATTTCTATTCCTATTTCAGGTTTCTATCGTCATATTTAGTTTATGTTTCTTAAAATCAGACCATTTACTATACATATCATTTCAAACCCTGTGTAATTTCCCTATTTACACTGAATTCCTTGATTTAGCTGTAAATTACTGAAGTAGCATATCAATAGACTCTGTAGACGGCAGTTGAAATGTAGTTCAAGTTAACCAGCCCTGGTTATCAATTTTTTCATGATCATTGCATTCAAGTGAGGCATGTAACTTTTGTAAAGTGGCACACTTCACACTTCTAAAATACAGAATTTTAAACGGTAGGAAGTGTGATGGTGAACACAAGCTCTCAAAAAGGTTTACAAAAGAGTGTGTGAAGTGACCAACCTCACAAAGAAATATTCATTACCAGAGCTATTACTATGCTGAAAGCCCTGGAAAATGGCAATGAGCTGAATTTACTTCTGACTCTGTTTGAGATGGTAAAATGAAGTCAGAAAGAACTCGCTTAAAAAGGTGGCTATTTTTATTGCTTCATTTTATTTGTACCGATGTACTGTAAATTTCACAAAATACTTAAAACACATTGAATATAACTGCCCAAATGTTTGAGTTGGTGTTTCCTATCTTCAGGAAGTCAAGATCAATACATACATTTCCTGGATTATTAGGGTTTTCATTGTGACTGGTGTGAATCTGCCAGTTGATGTCAATGCCCAAGTGATAAAAAAAAAAAAAAAGAAGAAAGAAAAAATAACCACTTTCAAAGATGATGCCAGAACTCAAACATGGCTCATCCCATGTTAGCCAAGAAGTTGCACCTGCAGACGAAGACTCAGTTTAATAGTTCATAGACCTTTCAGCCCACCCTGCTGGCAGTCTAGCTACCCCACAGCTTCCATGTTGTCAGTGATTAGCACTGGCCGTGTTTGTTGCCAGCTACGATGGCTGCTTACTATGGAGTCCAGCAGAGACAGACATCTGGAGCTGGGTCATCAGGGCAACATGGCAGTTCGGGTCAGGATCGCAGGGGCAATGGCCTTGATCGCAGATCTCAGAAGGAAGTGTGTGTTTGGCCAGTATGATGATGCAGCCCTTTCCTTTCAACACTACTGCCCACCCATAGACACCCAGTACCAGAGCATAAGGTGAATGCCAGAGGTCCATCACGTGGAGAATACTCATTAGTGTGTTCATCAAAACATCACTTGAGCTGAGTGAAACTAATTGGTACTCAGGCCTTTAAGTGGGTGGATAGCATCCTTTGGGTGTGTTTTAGGAGGAGACAGAAAAAAGAGAGAAGTGCAACTGAGGGAATGAGCACTGGAAGAGACAGAGAATAATAATGACAAAATGACTACACCAACTGAGGAGAGGAACTGTACATTTACTGCCCACAAATGGCCCATCCACCATTTACACCTTACCACATAAAGTTCAGGCGCCACATTAAGACATCTGAACTCGCTGCTGGGAAGCCGTACCTTAGGCACTCTTCCAGAAAGTCTTGACGCATTGAAACCGACATGAATACCTTCTGGAAGGCAAACCCGGAAGGACAGTTGGAGCATTACCCCCAAATTCCACTACAGCCACTGAGAAAATGCTCACTGTGAAATCCATAAAAGCTGCTGCATTGCCCATTGCACCGTGTCCGATGGAAGCTCAACCGTTGCCAGGTTTAAATTCCCGGTGGTTGACACAGATGCTCTTCCTCATGTAGTGCATTTAATTAGGGTGAAATTAGAAAGTGCTTAGAGAACACAAACCTCAGTAAACACTGAGCAGCTCTCCAAGTTGGTGTCACACTAAAGACTTTATTCAAGAAATGTGGATTTTTATTTGATACAAGTAGATTTAATGAATTTCCCCTGCAAACACATCTGTCACCAGATTCATAATCACTGCTAAAGCTGATGATGGCAAAAATCTCATATCCATTAGCATTAAAATCTAATCTGTTGTGTCTTGGCTCAAAGGTTGTCTGTCCTGTGCACTCTTTACAAACCCATCAATATTTTATTGAGACATCACGCTGACAGAAACATTAACAAAGGTTATGTGAATTGCCATAAGTTGTTATAAGTTGATATTGGCTTTTCTGAAGCTTATTGGCTCACATAATCAATATCAAGCGGCAGAGGGTGTGTTGCTTAATTAAAAAATCTGAACATTTCCTTTCAATATTAAGCAGTTTTTCAAAAAAACATGTAATTAAAGCAGACAACTTGAGTGTCTGTCTGTAGATTGTGGTGATATTGACGCCTGTCTGAGTTCAGCTTTTGCTAATATTTGTTCACACTGGAAAGTATTAACTTACTAAACTGAGGAGGACACTTGAAAATGGCTCATATGGAATGATAAATGACAGGGTCGTTATTTTCTTAAAAGAGGCCCATAATGGAATACTTCACTCTTTGTACTGGGAACACCTATGGTAGTCCTTAATAAATGAACCACTTGTGATGTACTTGAATTGCCTATCCAGGCACAAAAGGAGCCTCTGAGGAGGACACACCTCTCTTAACGCAGGATAAATCCATCCCTGGTACTTTGTATTTGACATCTGCAGGTCAAACAAGGAGAAAGGGACTAGAGGAGGGAGTACAAGGAGCAGAACGAGGAGGACCAGGACAGGAGGAGTGGAGGAGATGAGAGTAAGGAGAGGAGGAGATTAGGCAGCTTAAGGTCTTAAGACTGGAGTCTGAGGAGGTGAGGTCGTTTCAAGAGTTGCAGGGTGATAGAGGGGAAGGAAAACATAAAAAAAAAAAAAAAAATGGGAGGGAGAGAGAGAGACTTAGGGGGAGGAGCAGCGGTGCCAACGGGAATCCATTATGGCATCCAGTAAGCTTACTGTCTTCACTCCTGCCTCCTGGACTCAATACTCAGACACACTCCTATATTGTAACTTTCCCAGAGGACTCAGACCAATTCTCTGTATTGATTTTGATGGAGACCTGAACAGCTGCTGAGAAAGACTCACTTCAGACCAAGTGGACCTAAGCTTTAACACAGAGGGACGGGCCGAGCCTTGCTGTGTGTGTGTATGTGTGTCCGCCTGTCAAGGAAACCAGAAAAGGTGGCTGTCAGTGGCATCTGTCATATGTGCACATTTGAGTGCGTGTGCTTTTCCACAAGACACACAGCAACAATTGTATGAAAGTAGAGGTGGGACCCAGCAGTGTCTCCGTGTTAAGTGAAGTCAGTGCCATTTAAACAGGCAGATGTGACATTTGGGGTGGATGGTGGCCACAAGTCAGCAAACAGACACACTCACAAGCTTACTGCAGACAGCAGTATTTGCACATTTACAAATGTGATATTTGAGCTGCAGGGTGAGGCATAAATGGAAACGGTTATAAACGACAAGCGAGATGTTCCTCCACAAAGGCAGCGTAAAAATAACTGCCACACAATCCAGGTTTGTAAGACATTAGCATCTATTTCTGGATGCTTAAAGAAGGACGAGACAAAAGCGTTACTTTAACAGCAGCGAATTCATCCGTCACTTTCCAAAGCAGTGATGTGCTTAGACATGTGAGGTTTTCTAACTAATGGGCTGGTAAATAATGCAAATGCAGAGTGTGTTCTTTGCTTTCCACAACATACACACCGAATCTGTGAGGTTAGGGTGAACGCTGAATTTGTAAAACAAAGTATTTGCAGGGGGAACAACACTGAGGTTGTGCACAGATTCTTCAGTGGTCACTGTGGCTCAGGAGGTCGATTGGGTTCTCCATTCATTGCAGAAATGAGGCACCCACGCAGGTGCTTCTCCGATAAAGTACAAGAATTAAATTCTGTCCATTTTACCATTTAGACATAATATCATGGGAATTTCATTTAGAATCAATTCAAATTAAGAATAAACTGTCCAATATTAACAGATTCAGAAAAGATACTCAACTGGCTCAGGTCTCACCTTGTTGGTAATCCACATCAATGCAGCATCCTAGACCTTTTGGACTGCTCATTCAAAGAGGACAACAATGAAAGACTTTTGGAGTAGGTTTTTTTTTTTTTTTTTTTCAAGCTGCTTGAGGCGGAAGATAAAATCTGCATGGGTGTGCGGGCCCTCTTACTTTCCTCCTCAGGGCACGGCTGAGTCACACAGCACTAACCCTGAGATTTAAACAAATTTGCTGCTTGGCAAAACACCGCAGCTTACCCTTCCTCTGAGGGCGAGGCTGCCTTTTTGCCTCATATGCCAAAATGATTGTGAAGAAATGGATTCATGTCTGCTTTAACACATTTCTTCACACGCAAACAAACTCCCCTGACCAGACTGTGCTCTGAGCATTGTTTCAGTTAGCCACCTGAAAGCCTATGAGATAAAAACCAAGACACTACTTCCTTACATAATTATGATCTGAGTCATCCGCACACATTTGGTTTTGGCTTGAAATTTCATTACGTCACTCACACACACATACACACACACCTTAGGGCCATATGGCGGCACAGTGAAGTCAGTGGTTACAGTGAGTTACATCAGACAGGTAAGCCAAAGCAGCGTTCCAGCTGGACTGAAAACAACCACTGACTTCATATTGTGAGACTCTGCCAAACAATAAACTCATTTATACAATGAGTAATTTCAGCCCAGGAACTGAATGGATTAAACAGCCACCATTTAAGAAGCAGCGGAGACATTTAAACCGTACCTGGTCATGTTTGGAAATATAGAATATATAGATCAACATGAAGGAGAGGCAGTGCAATGAGTGCACTGCTGAACTTAAAGCTATTCTGAGTCTAAAGTGGAGCACATTTCAGCTCCGGTGGGGGATGAGAAACATCAGTGATCTGAAGATATGAGTTACAAAGGCATATCAACTAACACCGGGAAGGGTTTCGTTGTTGTCTCACAATGGCCTAAGACAGTCATTTGGTCCTTCCACACTTGAGGCCTGAATTGGCAGCATAAAAGAAAATGGTATGTCCTCAAACCTAAAATCTATATCGTGACTTTATGTGACCCCTAAAGTGGTTCACCGACTTTTCAATGTCCTTCCCTAATACTCCACGGCATGGATCCATAATGATATCTATTATTTTTTTCTTCTCAACACCTGACCTGCCTGAATCCCCTCCGCAGATCAAAAAACTCAGCTTTCCTCATCTCTTCTTCTATCTCCTCTTGCACATTGTAGGACATTTTCCGGTAACCTTTACTTGTCCTGTCACACTGCAGAGCTTCCATTCACAAAAGAAAAGGTGCAGTTGTCTCTGTGCCACGACTGGCCTGACTCTGGCTGTGACAGGAGTGCAGGCCAATGAGCCTGTAACATGAGGTCATTGTTAAACATGACTAATGATAACAAGGGAGGCCCTTGTATTGGTATAACATTAAAGACAATATGCCAAACTGGAGAGGAGATGCGCACAGCTGGTAGTCATTAGCTACTTAAATCATCCAAATAGATGGTTTGGTAAAATTTTTTGTCAGCTGAAAA